>NC_056729.1:1939372774-1939390274 GCF_019279795.1 Protopterus annectens | reverse complement strand
GAGGTTAGATCTGAACCTCCAATGCTGCATGCAATAGGCAAACAAGTAAGCACAGTGCCAATCAGCAGTACAGTTACAAATGAGTAATGTGACTGCAATAAACCACTAACTATACATACCACATAGTAGGACAGGAGAAATGGGATCCTAATGCAAAAGAAGACATTTCATGCCAGAGACAACACAGATGTTCTGGTATGCAATGTAGATATATGACCTATAATAATATCACACAAGCCAAACATGCAGAAGGCTCATCACACATACCCCACCAATGACAAACAATGTGAAATTGGCTTGTAGAATCCACATGATGATAGAAAACATTACTTAATAGCATATGAATAATACAAATCATGGTAAGTAAGTCTGTGCATACATAGCTATCCAGGAAGCATAGAAAACATTTCTGGGGAATATGTGACAACCAAGTAAAACGTGAAGACAGATTGAAAGATCACAATGATCACCACATTGGGTAGAAATGCACTGCATGCATATGATAGTCTGTCATGGTGGCAGAATGTTATATAAGCCTACATTTCAATGGTGATACATTACACAAAGGTGCATATAAACATATGCATATGGCATGTACATTTGAAACATAATGGTCAACATATGTTCACAGTAGTAAAGGAATGCATACATGAAAAAGCAGAAAAACATGAGACAAGCATATCCAGCTAAAAACATTGCACAGGCATGTGTTCCTAACACAAGATGGATTTCAAGTCTTCTGCAAGATGCATGCAGCAAAGGACCAATGTCTGACTAATGTGCAGTGTACATTTGTGATGGCTATTAACAAGTATGTGTATAAATTTAATAAACAACACAGTAATATGCAAAAGTTAAACAGTAATAATAGGAACATAATGAAAGTAGGGTTGGATACGACATACCCATATGTACTGCCATGCATACATAAGACAAACGGTGGTGCTCTCACAGAAAGTGATAGAAACATAGCATGTAAATGACTATGACTGATCAAAGGATAGTCATGTATACACAACCATGGCACACCACATGCGGGAAAATTACTCATTCATAGTATTGCATTATAATGGGCGATTTGTGTGTTGTTGATGTTATGGGTATACAAATGTACAGCCATGGAAAGTAGTGCAGCCATAATATACATAATGAAAATCAGACCTGTATGTTAACATGTAATGCACAGCAAAGGTGTACACATGTCAGAAGATAAGCTATAGGCACAATACAGTGATGATTGCTGTAATGATAAGGCCCCATAAAACAGGTGCTCTTTATTTGTCTCATTCACATCATGAATTTTTAAAAGACATAGTAGAATGTAGTTATAGCCACATAGCAAGTATACACATTATGCAAATGTTAATGATAGAGGTATACAGTGCAACATTTGAAGAAACTGTGTACTACATGGCGAACAAATTAGCAATAAATATCACACACAAGGGCAGATTGCAATTGGAACCTCCTGATACACCAGTGTCACTAATGGAGCAAGTACAGTGATGAGTCATGTATGTAAATATGTGTACCAAAACAACAATTTGCACACCAATGTATGCAAAATATGCTAATATATCACCCATGTAGATTTAGTCTCAAGAGAATGGCACTGTATTGGTATGTGCGTGGAATGTTAATGAACTTAGGTGTAATGCAGCACATTTCCTTATGTCATCACCTTTCAATGTATTCACATCATTACCACTATCAGGACATGTGTGTCACAGTGGCAGAATGCTTACTGTGTCATACATATCTGTCACAGACAAGGGCATACTGGATCAGAAATAATGTCATGATCCACTGCTTGCAGGTGAGGCAAGCTACATACAAATTCCAGGAATACTTGTCTGCAGGAATGTCAGCATCAGATTATTATGTGACACAATGATAATAATGGTTGTGACATATGTTAACATGTGTCATAATGCAGACATAATATATAGTCATATACAACCTGATCTGTGAAGCATACATCTTAAAAGCGTGACTGTAGTATGGGATGTGGGCCCGAATGTGAGCTTAATACTGAAAGATAATCGACTAGACACACAGCATAGTGCCAGCATTACATGACTGGATCACACAAAAAATACTTATGTTCCAGAGGGCCCTCCCTGAGGGGTTTGAACATCTTGAGTGATCTCCCATGCAATCTCCTGGAAGGAGTCACTCATGGTCCATCCCATGTCTTAGAAGAATGTGCCCATCATGTCCCTCATCAGAGTCTGTAAGACATTGGTGACAACATCTTAAATTTGGCCCTGTAGGTCATCTGGCTGCCATGGTAAAGGACATTGTCTCAGTCAGTTTTCAGGAATGTTGGACTGTGTTGTCCTAGTCCTTTGTTATTATCACCCTTATTGTGGTGACTGCCCTGGTCTTGGACTCAGAATGTGCCAGAAGCAGTAGAGTGGGTCATAGTCTTCACCGGTCAATGGGTGGACTGGCATGGATCTTGCACTCTGTAACATGATAGTAATTGCATATCCTCACGTATTACTACAACAGCAATAACATAAAAAATGCAATATGTATAACAATATAAATGATTCACACACTGCATGCAGTATCTAAGTAGTGTGCATGTGGGTGTTACTAAGATGAGCTATCTGTACTGCTTATAGTAAAACATGCAAGACATCCAACTCTAACATATTTTAAACATGTCTATTTAAGTCAGATTGTAATGGCAACCCATTTCAAATGTATCCATGTCATGCATTCACATAATTGAATCAACATATAAAGTATTATCTCTATATTCTTATGTACAAAGACACATCATGTATGTCATGTGACAATGTAGAGCCTGCCACTATCAAAACTGTTTAGAAAAGCCTGTTAATAATAATATGCACATTAAAAGTGTAACAGAACAGAGATATGAGACATCAAAGTACCTATGAGCGAAGCATATAAAGTGGCCTGTAAAGGAGGACATGCAGACAGACATCGGTATCATAATCTTTCAGTATGCAATTCACATGGTAAGGATTATTATAGTCCAAGGTATACCTAGTGCATTACAATATGTAGTTACACGTAGAAAGGTATGCAAACATCACTGTACAATTACAGACACACCATATACACTATAATTAGTTGACATGTGCACACAAATAAATAGAAAAAATAGTTGTTGTGTGAAATTAACAACATTACCATTTCCTATTTGGGATGTGTGTAATGATTGTCTGCCTAACATTACTGCCATGAAAGGATGTGGCGCAAGTGTAAAAGTCACATTACTGGCCCATAAGGATGATTTATAAATTTAAACATGTGAGTGCATGCAGTAATAACACCATAACAACACATATGTAGCAATAATCTAGATAAACTCACATGAACAACTGAAAGTGCCTGTCAAACTGTTAAACCAAATTACACAGTAACATCAACTGGAATAAAGCACATGGGGGCTCGGTGTGACATCTCTTGTTATATGTGCATGTTTGGCAGTATCAGCATGCCTTACATCTGAATAATACACATAAACAGAAGTGCTGCACATTTACAGCAGCAAATACTGTTACCAATATAACATGTCCCTCTGTGCAGATTGTGAGTCGCAATACAGGTATTAACTGCTAGGTACAGAGAATCTGACTACAATAATTAACACACACAAATAAGTTGAGGTTTCACTGCAACATTAACATGGAATGATAAAACAGTAATATGTGAAATGTCTAATACATGTGGAGACAACCAGTCACAGATAAGTGATATTATGAAAATCACCTTATAAATATGTACAAGTATATTTATTTAATATTTATGAAAATTAGTGTAATAGTGCCTCATGAATAACAGATGACATCACACATACTGGCATCAAAATGGGAAATTAATGTATGAGCCACATCTGTTCACACTGATACTTCAAAAGACAGCATGGCCTTGTTATGCTGTTTGTACATAACAGACATACATAATACTATTGACAAATCTTATACGTGTCACTGAGTAAATATTACACTAACATGAGTAGATGACAGACATATATAAATGTGATTGCCAAACCATATAAGTGTCACTGAACCAAGGAATATTACTCTGACATGTGAAGATGCAACACTAAAAAAGAATACGCTCATAATGTTCAGAAGTTCACTTGGGCTTCACCTGCAAATGGTCCTTTGAAATCAGTGCACTACCCCAGTAAACAAACATATAGATAATAAATTGTATAGCCCCACTAACACAACACAATTAATATTGTCATATGAGACAGTAACATGCAAATATCTATATAAGGCAATGTCTTAAAAACAAAAAATTTGCACCTAACATAGCTGCAAGAAAAGTGGAACACAAGCAACATACAACACTGCAAACCTACCAACCATCACTGACACTATGAGATAACAGCCACCAATTAAATTCAAAACATGAATAAGCAAGGTGTGCACAACATGAACAAAGCTGAGAACAATTAGCATACTTATAAATGATTGCTGTATACTATGACAGCAGAAACAATTAAAGCTACATTGTATCATGTCTGTAAGAAGTACCAATACATCAAACACACAATCTTATATATACAATATTCACATCAAAAACACTTTATAATTAGAACACAGATGACTATTATTTTGGTTGTATCAGCTAACATCCTCTAAACTGAAAATAAGCCATTATATTTTGAAAGACGAACTAATGCAGTTTACACAAAATCATTTGCACAGCAAGACATAATACACAGTACATTATCATTTAAAAGACATACCTTCTAGATGCATTATGGGAAACTTGTCATCAAATTGGCATGCATGAATGGATGGATGCCAGTTGAATAAAAAATTCATACTGGAAATAGAAACATGTTAATGGTCTTAAAGAGAAAAAAAAGCTGAAGACAGCAACTCACACCACACTCCCTTCAGTGTTCCTCAAGTCTATGTATTCTATTGATACAAGGTATATGTTTTTCCAGCTTGTTCCTTGGCACCTGCATGAACAAAATGTTATATTACTTGATAACAATGATTCTGCATTATGAGCTTAGCTGGCAGTTAATGTTATGTTAATTTTGTTCAGAATGTAGTCACAATAAGCAAATCATGTGAACAAGCCTAGCTAACAGTTTGCATAGACAGATATTTATTTCTGAATGCAGCCGTATCACACACACTGGGATAACTGACTACAGACTAGGGAAAGCTGGACTCAAATATGTAGCATTCACCTATGTTCATACCAAAGTCCAGAACCACATGTACCTAGCTATTAATTCAGTACAATGTAAGAGACTGTTAATGTAATTCAAACATCTCTGATTTGTGACTATGCAGTTAAAGCATCACATATTATTAATTTAACATTTGTTTACCAGGAAAGTCCGACTTGAAACAAAGCCAGTTTTTAGTGGAGGCCTGGGAAGAAACACTCTAGACATATGATTTTGTGACATGGGAGGAAACAGGAGTACCCGGAGAAAATCCACACTAACACAGGGAAGACATGCAGACTTCACACAGAAGGCACTCTAGCTGAGAATTGAACTGGAAAACCTCTTGCAGTGAGGTGACAATGCTACCGTTGCAATACTCTGCCATCCATTTGCTCTGATTTACCCATGAATAAGGATATACAAGTTGACTTGTGGATTACATGTATGGCAGGCCCAATGTAATATTAGAAGAATGACATGGTCAGCACTGTGCACATTTTACAGTGATATTAAACAAGGTTAGTGGCATATGCACATTAAGCATTGGAGGATGAACTTTACAGTGTCAGCATATTCCCACCGATAACATATGAGAATTGTAAGTAATGCCACATAACATACAGCATAGAAAGGACAAATGGTGCACATGCAGGCACTTATAGACATCAATATACATAGTAATTCTATCATAGATGTATACTGTTGAAAATTTAGATATTTTGACATAGATACAAACAGATGTGGATAATCAAATGTAAGCATACACAGACTTATGTAAGTCTGTGAGTATATTTGTCATTACATAACACTCTCTCTCTCGCTCTCCCTCTCTCTCTCTCTCTCTCTATATATATATATATATATATATATATATATATATATATATATATATAAATATAGATTCACTTCATAATCTAGAATACTAAAATATCGAATTTCAGTATCTCGAGGCCATGAAGTTGAAAATCCAAATAACTGAAACCACAAAACTGTGAAACCCAAACCCCAAAACCACAAAACCACAAAAAGATACAGCACACACTACACAACACATACAAACACAAACACACACACCTCCCGAAACTGTACAATAAGCAATACAACACACATGCACACAACTAAACAAACACACACACACACACCTACCATTACTGCACCCCCCCACAGCACCACTACTAATATATACTAACTCCGAGGTAGCACTACACTCCATAACACAGACAACCTAGCACCACACATTCCACACCCCCCCGCACAAACACATCACAGACATACAAACACCACCACTCCCAACACTAACACACTCACACTCTGATCTCCCTATACTAACCCACACATAAAATGTCCCAACACACTCACAGACACACATTCCCTCCCCAAACCCTAAAATAAACAAGATTCACCTAATGCGCTATTCATACCGTGGGTTCCACCTTGTCAGATTTGACATTTACGGGTTCGTGATTTCCATCTGTTCGACTTTATAGGATCGAGATTTTGAAATTCGATATTTCAGGATTTTGAGCTTATAAAGTGTTTTTATATATATATATATATATATATATATATATATATATATATATATATCTATATATATATATATTAGGCTATCGACCCACAGATCATGTCAAGCTTAGCCATTTTCATCCCAATGTAATTCCATAGAAATGTTAGTTAATACTAGCATTTAGTAATGAGTGCCTATGTCCAGGAGGGTTGTGGACACTATTGCTGGTAAGAATTTACTGTGCCCCATCCACTTGTGCAGATTCCTTTTGAATAGTGTCATATAGGTGCTCTATTTCACATGAATAGGTAGCCTATTCCAAAGACACTGCAGTTGTTGGGAGAAAGATCTGTCCCTTCAGCATGTCCTATTTAAGTAACAGGCCATATTTTGTTCCCTGGAATGGGTGGCCCTAGTCCCAATTGATTTACAGATGTGCAGCAAATTCATTAGGTTTGGGTCTATGATTGCTTTGCAAGCCAGGCATAAGTCTCCCCTAAGAAATCTATTTGATACAGAATTAGATGACAGGGACTTTGTTGGTCTGTATACAGCACATGCTGTATCCCCTTGATCTTCTTGGTTGACCTCTGACGACTCTCCAATTGTTGCAGGTGCTTTGTATGGTACATGCTGAATAGGGTGCTATACTAAGTTATGGACCAGATTAGTACTTTGTATAGAAGGGTTATAACCTCTTTTGCTCTCAAGGCAATGCCTTTACTAATCAAGTGTGCTGTATAGAAAGCATTCCTTACTACAGTAGACACATTGTGGTTGAAGTTAAGGTTGCAGTAAATTTTGAACCCAAGTCCCTTACCACTTCATGGGTACTTAGGGTATTGTTGTTGATTTGATAGTGTGAAGGGACATTGTTTGTGCTGAAGGGAATCAAGATGCATTTCTTTGCATTAAGTTTGAGACCATGACTAAAACCACAGTTGCTGGCCTGCATAAGTCCCTTCTGGAGTACACTGACATCATTTGGGGATTCAATAATTGCACTCAGTTTGCAGTCATCTTCAAACTTGGTCAGCCAAACCCCTTAGTTTTTACTTGAACTTCTGAGAAGTATATACCAAACAATAGTGGGACACCCCTAACCCCTCTGGCACCCCACTGGTAACACGTTTGCTGGTTGATGTGGAGTCACCTACTTTGATAGTGTCTTTCAAGTTTATCACCCAGTTAGCAATCCATCTTACAATGAAGAGGTTTACATGCAGTTTGCTAAGTTTATTGGTAATGCCTGAGTGTGAGATTGTGTCAAAAGTCTTTGCCAAGTTGAAGTATGTTGTGTGCACAGATTTGCCCTCATAAATGGCCCTAGTCACATTTTCAAAAACATTCACAAGATTTAACAGGCAGGATCTGCCCTTGACAAAGCTGAATTGGGTAAAATCCAGGGTTTGGAGGTCACCTATGTCTTTATTTATGACGTCCATAATGATACATTCCATGGCCTTACAGATGAGGCTGGTTGGGCTTATGGGTCTGTAAATCTCTGGGTCTGCTGCTAGGCCATCTTTGTGGAGGGGAATTAACTGTTTTCCATTCTGCAGGAACAAAGCCTGTGGTTAGATTATGATTGGAAAGAGTACTTAGTGATGATACTAGTTCATGTTTTATATATTTTGTATGTTTTATATGTTTTGTATTTAGAAGATAACCTGGGATGATATCTCTATGTACCTCCCTCCCCATATGTATATACATAGGCATTGAGATACATATACATATGTGTATATGGTTCCCCTTTATAATCTCGAAATACTGAAAGCTCGAATTTCAGTATCTCGAAACTATAAAGTCGAACAGCCCACAATCCCGAAACACACAAACATGAAAAATACAATCCCGAACATTCACAAACCATGCACCACACAACACGCACACCATTCGACTCACAAAACACAAACTACACAATCGTACACTACATCTACCTTCACCCCCCATGTGGGGGGCTGCAGCCTCCACACCCCCCCGTACTTATATATACCAACTCCGAGATTACACTAACAGTGAAGAAATGCATTACTCACACGCAGACATTCCGCACTCCCTCGCACACACACACATACACATCACACATACACAAACACATCCAACACTCACACTCATACTTTCACCTCCCAACTCTAACGCACACGCACAACTTACAATTACACTCACATGCACTCACTTACCTTCACTTCCATAAAAAATACCGGCCAAACACTTCCCATCCCATTGCTGCAATGCATAAGCGTAAATTTGAGATATTCAAATTCGCGCTTATGCACTTTCGAGATTTTTCATTTTTGCCTTTACGGTCCCAAGATACGGAAATATGAGCTTTCAGTATTTCAGGATTGTAAAGGGGAACCGTGTATATACATATATTTATATATTTATATATATATATATATATATATATATATATATATATATATATATAGATATATATATATATTTAAAGAGAGAAATATGTAAAGATATGTACGTATGAATGTATGTGTTTGTATCTACAAAGATATACATAGACATATGTGAGACAGAGAGGAATGTCTGTCAGTCTGTACATGTCTGGCATGTAATAAAAATAATGGTGTCTGTAATGTATGACAAAGGTTGGCCTTATTCAACATCATGCACTCATTATTATCCTATAAATTATGGACACGGACAAAAAATATCCATATCCATGGTCTGTAATGTATGACAAAGGGTGGCCTTATTCAACATCATGCACTCATTATTATCCTATAAATTATGGACATGGACAAAAAACATCCATATCCATGGTATAAGTGGATAAGGTAATACAAGACAGAGGTAACCTTACATAAGGTGTGAGTACAAAAGCATGCTTAAATGCATAGAAAACAGCAGACAGGCATTACAAGAATTAAATGCAGGATGCCAGATTTGAACCCATAAATACAAAAGAAGTTAGCCTGCGATTATGTATATCACTTATACTAGACTTAAATCCACGGTGGTACAGCAGTAGTGTTGTTACCTCACAGCAAGAGGTTCTCCTGTTTGATTCTCAGCTGGAGTGCTTTCTGTGTGGAGTCTCATGTCCTCCCGTGGTCGAGTGGCCTCCAAAAGACATGCGTAAATGGGCGTGACTTCACTGAAAGTTGGGCGTCGAGCTGGCAACTCGGCACCATAAAAATCGATTGCCAATCATTAGTGGACCAAAGTTCCACTGTGGTGACCCCTAACTAGGAAACGACAAACAAACAATAACAAGACTTAGCAGATTGCATATCCACATTTGCTGTAAATCAAGGGTGATAGAACATTCAAATGGAATGCATAGTCCCCTGTGAGGTTCAAATATTTTTTTTAACACTGAAAAAAATTTAATCTACATGAATATTTATCACTCAACATACTGCAGTTTAATGCTGAAATTAGATATTTTGTTCTTCAGTAAAAGTTGCTTTGGAATCACAAGGATTTCCATGGTAAAAACACAAATGGTATAGAACTATCTTAAAGTTTTCCAGATAATGAAGAAATATATAGTAATCTGTGGCATAAAAGAATCATATACCAACACTTTGAATACCTCACACAGGATATGTGCAACAAACATCCCTAAATGTATAACAAACATCAAACTGGACATTACAAGAATTGAAGGACCGCTGTGCGATTCATACCTAGGAAAAGAAAACAAGAACAAGCGTAGGTATTAACACCGCCTAGAATGCTAACCCTTCAGCTGTACCACACTCTAAGGATTACATACCCACATAAATGACGTGTGATCACAGCACTCACTCATATTATATGCCTGGTGACCTGCATTGTTCACATATTTCTCTAACCTCACTGAAGAAGTAATGCATGTGAATAGGTGGTATTCACAGTCCCGGGTTTTGACTGAGCAAATAATGGCGCGATCAGCCACTATGAGCAAAGAGTGGCGCTACTTTGTTATGCAAATAAGGTCAGTGGAGGTCACTCCCACTGACTGCAGGAACGTGGAGGCTACTGCATGGATAGGGCACCTTTGACCTTGGCGTATTACTATGATTCATAGAGATAAACATCTCTACTCTTTTGCCAATTTCCATTGGAGTTCCTCAGGGCTCCATTCTTGGTCCTCTTCTCTTCTCCATCTTCATTAATGATCTTCATTCTGCTATCGCACAAGCAACCTGCATTCAATATGCAGACGATTCAACCCTTATTTGTTCTGCTCCATCCCCTACAGAACTGATCTCACTCACCCAAAATGTATTTAAAACGGTTGAAACATGGTTCTCTAAACGATTCCTCCTACTTAATGCCAAAAAAACTAAACTTCTCCTTTTTACCCCCACAACTCAGACCCCCCCATTAAACTTCTCCATCTCCTCAAACACTAACACTATCATCTCTCCCGATTCGACAACAAAACTGCTAGGAATAACCATCGACAATAATCTCTCCTTCGATCAACACATTAATAACACCATCAAATTAGTTAACAGAAAAATAGGATCCCTTTATCGAATTAAACCTTTTCTAACCCCAGCAACTAGAACCAAGATAGCTCAATCCCATCTCTTAGCTACTCTACTATATGCCTCCCCTATTTATACCAACCTTAAGAAATGCAATCTAACTAAATTAGCAACCTGCTACAACAATATTGCTCGCTTCGCAACTGGTAACCCCTTCAGAACCCATCATTGTCTTAACTTAAAACTTTTAGGCTGGCTTGAATTCCAAAACTACCTGCAAATCCCTCAACTCTCTATTGCCCATAGTATACTACACCAACCTGACAACACCCCTATTCTCTCTCAACTGATAATCCCTTATAACAATCTCAACTCTCTGCGCTCTTCTCACAAACTGATGGCCAAATCAATTAAGTCAAACAACTCTGCTGGTGACTGTCTCTTCACTAATACAGTAGGTAGAAATTGGAATCTTCTACCTAGTGATATAACTCTGACTACATCTTTGCCTCTTTTCAAACAGAAAATTAAACTGTACTTCCAAAACCACTGGCTCTGTTCCTGCAGTACACCTGACTAACTTATCCTATTTCTTACTCTGTTACTCCTCCACTCCTTTCCTCTCTACTCCAACTCCTGTTCTGATTCTACTACTATTAGAACTTTAAGTATTATATATTTTTCTGCAAAATTTGTTGGAATTAAAGAACAGTACATTTCTTTTTTTCAGGAAAATTGTTTTATTACTGTTGAATATCTCTCTTGCAGTGTTATATTCCTTATAAGCTGCATTTCTTAGTGATCTAGTTGTATGTAATGTATTAGTAGATAGTGGAGCGTTTCTCCTCGGGCCTCTGCTGAAAATGGACTTGTTATCCAGCCAGACTAGCCCGGTCAACAAATGTAAAATAAATAAATAAAATAAAATAAACATAAAAGGAGCTCATTTATATAAATGCATAAAGAGCCATGAACTTACATGACAGCACCATATTACATGAGGATTACTGAGGTTAGGAAACAGACTTTTTAAAGGAAGTAAAAGCTAATAGAAATCTGGTAAATTAATAGGAAACTGTCTCTTTAAATTGTAATAGAGGTGGTGATATTCTGAACAAAATGGAAAGAAGGGAATGCAAGTGGATAAGTACATTAAGAACTGATCACAGCCCAGGGTTAAACACAGCAGGTAATATAAAATGAATTCTAAAAGCTAGGTTCTTGAGAAAATGAAATTCTAACTACATCTGAATTATTTTTTTAAGTGAAAGCTTGTTGAACATTCTGAAGCTTGTGTTCTTTGTGTGCATTAGTAAAGTTTTCTTCATAGTGTCCTGAGCAGCTTTTGTTTCATTTATGGTTTTGTTTTTGCTGAGCTCAGACTTTATTTACTAGACCTCTCTTGAACTGTTTTGCCTTACATACAGTGGTCATGTAGTGGATGTTTCTCTGTAGACATCTATATATATTCTTTTGTTTGTCACATTTATGTGTATAAGATTTTGCAGATGACTGTTATGGTTATTGTATATATGATGTTCAATCTGGACATGGGCTATTTCCATTAACTGTGTTATATGCTGCTGTTGTGGAGCAACGCTATGTGAACATCAATGTTTTCTCTGTGCCCTTCTATGTGTGGCTTGTCATGACCCAAAGGTATGAGTCAGATACTGCCGTGTTGCCTGAACTTGAACATATGGCCACAGCCTCTATTGCCCAAGCCTGTTTCTTCTCACCATTCTGTCCTCATGATCATCCCATGACCACTCTCATAGCTCCATGTCAGACATCTGGGGTTCTTGGGATAGGGCACCCACACCTCCAGCTGGCAGGCCATCCTATTTTGATGTTAGAATGTTGTAAAACATGACACACACAGTGGCTACCTCTGGTATCTTTTCTGGTGTGCATTGGACTACACCCCCAGATATGTCCAAGCATCTGAATCTTGCTTTCATCATGCCAAAAGCATGCTGAATTGTCTGTCATGTTGCAGTGTGTACTCTGTTGTATGCATCCTCAACAGGCATTGATGGGGCTCTGTATGGAATTATAATCCAAGGCTCCAGTGGATAAACACAGTCATATTTATAGGAGGATGAAAACACATATTTAATCTTCGTGCTTACTGTTGATATGTCTGGATAATGCTTACTTTATAAAAGTGGTGCTATACTTTACCTATTTGGTGCCCGACCAAAATTTTATCATGTTGGAAAGTGTCCCACAGACATCTTTGCCTGCAGCTTGCTGCATAATGTACACTATCAGTGTGTGTGCGTTGATCTCATATTGGTAATGAGACCATCTGCAGAGCATACAACCTGACAGGTGAGTGATAACCAGCTCTTTCTATTGATGTACCATTCAGCATCATGTACCACTGCAGTTTTGACTGGGACATGATTGCAGACAATTGCACTGAGGATAAAGGTAGTTCTGTGCTGTTTGACTTTTGTTGTGAAGTGCATTTATTCATTTATTTTCTTGCACATTTCTGCCAGGAACTGCCCTAAAATGTGACTGGCAACTATCTGGAACACTCCTATGGCATTATCCATATGCCACTGAGCTGTCCTAAAGGACAGTATACCCAGATTTAGACACTTGATTCTACCAGTACTGGGTTACCTCACAGGCTGCATGCACACATCCTGCATACAGTCTGCATCAGCTGTCTATCTAACCTGTATCAATCAATGACTTCCTGGTCTGATAGCTGGCTTAACTGTAGCCTGGCTCAGTTGTTGGCAGCATTCTGGAAATCACTGGCAGATCGTCCTCTGTTATGGCTTCTAGTAGCCTAGCCTGCTCTAAAGCATTATATACAGCTTGCATTTTTTTAGTTATATTTTAAGAAATCCGCAGGATTGCTTAAAAAATTGGAGGAAATCCTAATGCAAAAGGAAAGCACAAATGGCCTCTGTCAAGTCCTTTCATAAAATTGTTGGTGCACTGTTCTGTCGCAATTTATTGTCATTAGGTACACACATTGTATTTTGACATCTGGCTGTTGTGAGTGGAGTCTGCAATTATCCTACACTGAATAAATTAATACTTGACTTTGTTTTGCAGTTCATTACAGAATCATGACTGCTGCTGATGTCTTCCTTCAGTGCACTGTGCTGTTCGCAACTTTCTTTTGGAATCCACCCCTTGGTATCCACAGTATACTGAAATTGCAATGCAGTCCATTATATAGTTGGCCACAGAAAGACAAACATAATGAAAGAAGGTGCATAAAAAAGGAAGACATGCCAGATTTAAAAATGATCAATAACTTTTAAGGAGCTGTGAAGTTAATGAAAGGTGACATTTACAAAGTGTTCTGAGTACCATAAAATGAAGCTAGCAATGATGTAAGCAAACTCCAAAAGATTACTGATCTTAAGAAGTCTTTTTATTGTTCAACCTAATAAACAAGGATCAAGGAAACCTTTTAATGGCTGATCATTTGGCATTTACCTTGAAACAACTGCAGTTTTTATTGGCTGGTTTATGGACTTCATACATTTATCTCTTATACTGGATTATGTTTATGCTAGTCATTGCTTGTCCTGTTTTAGTTTTCTTCAGTTAGTCCAGGGCATGGACCAGCAATCCCTAAAAGGTTTGGATAAGTAGCACTGGGGTTTGTCCCATTACAGGTGATCTGTAAAACATTTAAACTAAAAAAGATACATTGAATAGAAATAAATGCAGGTCAGCATGAAACCCATCATCTAACACTGTTAAGTCACTGAGGATTGTTCTTTCCTAGAAAATGAAGCATGGAAAAACTAAACGTTTGTACTTATTGTTGCAAAGATTAAAGTGACAAGTTTGCTAAGGTCAATGATGTTGTATGCAAGGTGCAAATTATTTAAAAAAGGTTGCAGTTAATGTGATAGGATATTTGCTTAAACAACGCATCGCTCTGGTAAAACAGCTACATTTACATTGCAAATTCAACAGTTCAGGTGGCATGTACGTGAGTTTAACTTGAGCTGTATTGCATCTGAACTTCCACCCCTCAAATCTAGGAAATAGTGTTGTTGTGTCGGGTAAGTAGCATCAGTTTATATCTAAAACAGTAAGCTTAAGTACAATTTGCTGCATGCTGGTTTTCAGTATTTCCTTAGAGACTCATTTCTACTTTTCTTGTCTGGCAGAATGGTAATTTACAGAGAAAGAAACTAGAAGTCTATGGCTTTGTGATAAGAGCTATTCAGTAAGGTGTTAAGATTTTTGTTACATCAGCAAGTGCTATTTCTGCTAAACCAGAATACAACGTAACATATGCATTGCTTGTCTTGCCACAGAGGAATTAAAAACAGCATTTTAACCTTCATTAAAAATGTTTTATTATTGGTGAAGTAAGCAGTAAAATAAAAATGTCAGGTGCTGTCTTTATGTGTTTTCTGTTATTCACTCTAGTTCCTCTGTGTCTCTTCAAAATGTTACTTCGCTGATAAATTGATGCAGTCACTTTTGATTTGACTTCACGATTGTTTGTTTCTTCATTTCCTTATTCGGTCAGTTGTTCGATTATTCGTGAGTCACTTAGAAAATGCTTTGAGAAAGCTGTCCAAGTTTGAAAGGTTCCTCCTACGAAAAGGGTATATACAAGGTACAGAGTCAGATATATGGACACACACACACACACATTTATATTAAATTGTCAAAACATTATTACAAGGAATGCCATTTTACCGACATGTAAAGAGCGAAATGCTCAAACAGCGAAAGCTCATGTCAGCGTGGCCTGAGCTGTGACATTGCCCTTCACCCCAGTGTAGTGCAATCTCGAAGTTGGAATATTTAGTTGTAACTGGTGTGTTGTGTTTTGTTGGTCTACCGATTTTTTTCCTAGGAAAAAAATCGGTGACCTGGGGTTTCGCTGGTTTAGCATTTTGGTTTTTATGTGTCAGCAAAATGGCATTCGCTGTAATGCCATTTTGACAATTTAATATAGACCCCACAAACACACACACTCACAAAGATATGTTGTACAAGGTGAGCCGATTCATCCTTAAACCTAGGTCCTCCTTCAGTCTGTATGGTTGTAACTAACTCTATTCCTGTAGACTAACAAAGGGCCTCTAAGGTACCAAGTATCCCTTAATAGCCATCACGATACACGTTATGAATAGGCTGTGCTTTGTTGCAATTTTGTTATATATATCCACATTCCTTCTCTCAACTCTTTCCCTTGGACAGTAAGAGATATGGTCAGTTACTCTCATTCCAGACTGAGGCATATAACCAGAATTACAGAGCTAAAGGGTGCAGCTGTGGGAGGTAGAACTGCAAATTGTGCATTTTTCATCATGTTCAGGAACACAATGTATTTACTCATTATCCTGTTGTAAAAGTCAATTGCATTAGCAGTCTCCTCTAACATTTTAACATTGCTTGAAATTTACAGTAAAACTATTTTTACTATCTTCAGCTACAGCTATGATGAGACAGGATTTGACGACTGAACTGATTTACAGACTGTCAGCTGTGGATGGTAACCATACCTTGCTATTTCATCACTTGCAGGTAAATGTAGGTTTAGATCATGTTATCAAGGTAGATCATTTTTGGAGTAACTGCAAGGACAGAAATGAAAGGGGTTTCCACATGTTTGGTCAACAGTAAAGTGGTCAATTTTCTACTCACAGTCACAGATTTTTCTTCTCAAATTAGAATTCCTTCATCACCTTTCCCACAGAAAATCGCAGCCAGTACAGTTTTCATTCATGCACTGTGAGTGATTCATAGAATTTGTGCTTTTATTTTTCCTCTTTGGTTGGGCATGCCATGCACACTAAGGAGGTGGGATGGATGGAAGGCAAGGGAGCTTTTCTCACTATAAAAAAAAATGCTTTTTGAGTTGAAGTAGATGAGTTGAAGTTTTGACTAACTTGTTTCATCTTGTTGAAGATTCAGCCTTAGTGTCAGTGAAATATAGTGGCAATGAATGAAGAATATCACACTTAGATGTTTCTACTTCTCCCCAACATACATGTCCATACTGCTGATTCAAACAGTATAGCCAGGTGCATTTGCCAAACTGGATGAAGAAACCTGACCGCCTTAAAAAATTCCAGCTATACTCTGTTGCATATCGTCTACTCAGAGGTGATCTCTGCTTAACATACAAGGCCATGTCAAACCCAGAGCTGTTGAACATGCTACACTTAAAGAAATCCCAATCCCTCAGAGCCACATGCTCCAGGGACCTACACCTTGTCAAAACAATAAACAAAACATGCTGGAGGGATAGGTTCCTGACCCAGAGACTCCCCAGACTCTGGAATAGACTGCCCATACATGTCAAGCAGAGCGCCTCTTTGGCCCTCTTCAAAAGGAACCTTGACAATTGGATGGGAGAAA